>NC_136060.1:524710590-524716315 GCF_964261635.1 Lissotriton helveticus
AAATGAGCCTTATTCCTTTAGATGCTCAGACTGTTCCCCTCTCAGTGCTGAGCCCTTTTTATGATGTTTACGGCAATTCTCATTTAAGCCTTCATAACATGTTTTTTCCACAAATGGTATCTAGCTCAAATTTGCTTCTCTTTTCGCACAATATGGTTATTTTACAAATTCCCAGTGGTTTTAGGTTCCCATGGAGGGAATCCAGAAACGACCCAAATGTAGCAATATATATATATGGGAAACAACCTTTACAACACAACTTTTACAACGCACTACCATTACAACGAAACTTTTACAACGCAAGATCCATTATAACACATGTCATTACAACGCAGCCATTACAACGCATACCATTACAACGCATACCATTACAACGCATAGTACCCTTACACTATCCAACACTTACCCTACTGTTGCACCCCCTGGAGTTAGAATAGTAATTTTTACCCCAACACTATCCAACACTTACCCTAATGTTGCACCCCCTGGAGTTAGAATAGTAATTTTTACCCCTATACTATCCAATACATTACCAAGCATGCGTTGTAATGGTATGCGTTGTAATGGTATGCGCTGTAAAGGTAGTATCCGTTGTAATGAAATGTGTTGTAATGGTAGTTTTTGGAAATTCGTTGTAATGGCATGCGGTGTAATGGAATGCGTTGCAAAGGATGTTGCGTTGTAACAAATGTGTGGTAAAGGCATGCGTTGTAAAAGTATGCGTTGTAACGTCATACAACCTATATATATATTTGTTTTTTATGCTAAATGGGTAAAATGTGCTTTGGAAGACAGTATGTGTTTTTTTCTAAGAAGAACATTATCGAAGGTTTGATGTGCAAAGATCACCCTCTTCCGGGTAATCAGCTAGATTATTGGTAGGCGCCTTGACGCCCATGGGGCTAAGTTGCGCATGTGTAAATCCCACTTCATTCATTCATTCATTCCTGGAAGCCACTTTTACCTGTTTCTTTGATTTCTACCCACTTGCAGTTTGCGAAGGAAACAAGGGTGAAATCATAGGTAAACAAAATTTGAAATTCAGCAAGGGGTTATTTGTATGAAGCGCTTAAGGAAAATAAATTGATAGCTGAAAACAAAAACTCCTCAAACGATACCATACCAATCGCTGAAGCAGATTTCCCATATACCATGTTACACTAATCCCAATATTTACTGATATTACATGTTAATGTATCATTCCAGCATGGTCTATTATCCAATATTTGTTTAACTTTTTATTAAAACTTTATATATTGTGACTTCAATGCTTTATAGACCTCTTTCATTTGCTAACCAGCTGTTAGCTTAACATTATACATTAATTTTCTCAATTGAAGTTTTGATACTGGACAATGAGTATGTAGTTAAACATTTTTATTCTGTGTCGCTTTTTAGCTACTGTTGACTGCATGATCATCCTTTCTCAATGGAAGAGCCAATCAATTAACAACTTTCGTTAGTAGCATATTGTTAGAAATTGGGTTGTTGATTGACTAGTGTGTGAGGCCTGAAAAAGCAGCAAACACAATCCATGTCCAGGTGAGGCAGAAGTCAACCCTAACTTTACCACTGCTCAACCCTCTGGTAGCTTGGCACAGAACCGTCAGGCTTAACTGAGAGGCAATTTGTAAAGTATCCTTGCAACACTTCAAACAGTAATAAAGTAAAAAAGGTCACACAAAAAGAATGCCATACCAAGTTGAAAAAACAGAGAACCTATTTTTATTCCCTGGTGCCCTTCCTCTGGAAAGTGTCAGGAGCTTTGGGAACGGGTTTTTGAAGTGCATGGATTTCCTGCTTCCCCAGCCCTGGCTCCAAGTGGACTGCAGTGACAATGTGGGATCATTAGGCCCTTTGTGTAAAGACATAGTACAGGCTATTCAGTTGTAAGTGGGGCTATGCTCAGACCGCCCCCCCTCCTGCCAGCAGATGGCCCATTGAGGCACACTGTTAGCTTCGTGCTGTGTGTCGGGCCTGGGCAGCAGATCTTGGACCCTCCCGTGGACTTCAGTGACCAGCGCTGCAGCTTGCCGCACCCGCTTTGCGGGTGCCGCATCGCGCTAACGACCGAGGGCTCAGGCGGCAGGACTGTGTTGTGGCCGGTGGAGAGACTTGGGGTGTGGCAGTAGCTTCAGGGGTGGTGCGTGGCAGGGACTCTGCCTCCCAGGAGTCCCTGCACACCCAGGAACATCGCGGACGCGCCCCCTGTTAGCCACGCCCTCTGCCTGCAACGCCCCTTACTTCAATAGCTTGTCTACCGCTTTGCGGGATGCTGAGCGAAGCCCGGGCAAAGGGCGGGCCCTCTGTGGCCCTCAGAGGCCAGAGGAGGTCGGGTCGGGCGCACCTCTCTTATATCTTCACCTAAGGTACTGTAACCACCACTGACTGTTTGACTTCGTGGGTGAAACATGACATACTTACATTTTCCCCCTATATATGCACTGAGAGGGTCAACATGCTGATATATTCTTAACAGACTTGCTGCTTTTTGAACATTACAGAACTATATGGTGTACGGCCCCTAACATTATTTGCATTAATCGTTTATTTATTGACTTGCCTGGATAGACATTAGATTTTATATTGTAAACTGATTAGCATATTTATATTGTTTCAACATGTCTCCAAGGGGCAGTCGCAGTAAAACTGCAGCTGGGGGTGCTCCAGTGATTGGGCCTATAGATAATTTTATTACCAGAGCCAACGATGCTATAGACCAGGGTATTTTACTTTTGGAACGCAGGGTTTCGCGAGACCAAGCGCAAGCTAAACGTTCATCCCTTGGTCTTATTGCATTGGCAACCACACCCACCCAGGCCAGGCCTAGTAATACTAGTAATACTAGACCTCTAATTGATGCACGTGCCGATATCCATACTATACCAAATGAGGTAAATCTATCTGCCTCAATTCCACTGATAGATTCTGACACAGATATAAGCACGGATTTGGAAAAAACTCCCAATTTACCTATTAATCCTACCCCAGATGAAATATCTGTAGTCAGCACGAGGCAACTAAGAGGTAGACGGGAGGGTGCTATTCGAAAACAAGCACAACATGTACTAAAGTCCCGTACGTCGAAGGTAAGAAAACATAGTATGCCCAAAAGAAAGACTAGGAAAGGCGCCAACTCTAGCCCCCACTTAAGTACGAACAGGACAAAGGAGACTATTGAGGTGGATAGTGAGGTGCATCAAGAGGGGACGACAGGCATGGATGGAAATTGTGATGCCAATATTGCCAACACTGCAGACGACCACATGCTGGAAAGAATGGGTGAACTACTTAGTATCTATCTGTCACCTATAGAAAGTAGGCCCACCCGCATAGAAAAACAATTAGCAGAATTAAGTATTCCCATTAAGAATATATCCAGAGAAGGTGCTCCCAATGGTGTGGGAGCTACATCAAGTTGCACAACACTTGCAGGCACTAAACCAAAAAAAACCCAAGTGCCAACTACAATTACAAATACAACACTCAAAGCCGCGCAGGTTTCAGATAAAGGGACCACCATTAATCAGCCAGTAGCTAACCCCAGCATTACTATTGTAGCCTCGGACCCAAGGAAGGACCAAAATACCAAACAATTGAAGGGGATTTCTATGAGTCAATCCCACAAACCTTAAAATGATTCCCCTATGGTTCAGCCTCCCCCAAAAACTATTAGGCAGATTCCACCACGTATTAACCTACCACCTGAGTGTGGGGCGTACGTGTTGGTCCTAGTTAATGTTACAAAATTAAGGAAGGACCAAGAAGAAACCCCTATATCCCTTAAAAACAAAACCTTACATTGGTTAATTGCAAATTGTAATTTTCCTATCGAAGGGGCAAGGGAGATTATCCACACTCAGAGAGTGGGCTGGATAGGCCCACTGAGGAAAAAGTTTGAGGGGGACTGTGTAACAATACATTTTAAAAAACCCCAATGGGCGGAAAAAACATTGGCTAGCGCACCATTACCCTCACCTTGGGAATTTAATACTACTCTCCTTCCATTAGGCTATTTCTACAGACACCTGATACCCCCTAAACAAACTATGGTGAATAACTTCGCCATTCCACATCAGGATTAGAATTTTGGAGCAAGGATTAAATCCCCGCTTTTTTCCCAGTACCTAGATTTTAACTATCAGAATGCCCAGACCTGGCGTTATCAGGCCCAAACGCCAGCCCATTCTTTGCATTATCCGCAATTTTCAACTATGCCCCTCCGTGACCATAGAGAAAGGCAATATCCAGCATTCACTCCTAATCAATTTACACCGATGAGTGAAGCTAGGCCACTATTTAACATCCCCACTCATAATCGGTTTGAATACTTTTCAAATTTAGATGAGCAGGACTGACTGGACAAAATTGCCGATAGTAGCAATACCAGTAGTCAAGTCACAAATAGCAGACATGAGGGACACTCAGTAATAACTGAAGAATGTTTAAATCAGAATAGCCTAGCGACAGATATGAATATTAATAGTGCCCCATCTGTAGTTGTCAATACTATTGAGGATATGCAGAGAAGTGTTGGGAGTAAGCCCACTAAGCATCGTAGTACCCACGGGTTATCAATTCTCAGCTGGAATGTGGCAGGCCTGGAATCTAGGCTCTCAGACCCCGCATGGGCAGAGATAATTGACGGTATGGATATTCTTATGTTCCAAGAGACATGGGCTGTTGGGAGTTGATATATAGAAGGCTACCACTGCTTTAGTATAACATCACCCAAACCTAGCTTTGGCAGAGCAGTGGGTGGCTTGTTCACTGGGATCAAGATCTTGGCCGGTGGTACAATTAGAGACTTGTCCAGCGATAATCCTAACATTCAAATCCTTGAATATAAGCTAAAGTCAAAGACCAGGATTTATTTAATTAATTTTTATAACAATGATTTTGATCATGTACCGAAAAAGAACTTTCTGGCACTGTCAAAGGCTTTAAATCAACTGGAACGCACTTTACTATCAGATACAGAGTCGGGAATTCTAATAGGGGGTGATTTTAATGCTAAACTGACAACGAGACATGGGATTGAGGATGGGACTTTCCGAGACCAAGCGGAACGCAGGGGCACTGAATTAGTTAATATATTAACTGAATTTGCCCTTGATGACGCTATGAGAATAGGTTATAGTCCTAGTTCCCCCCACGCCCCCACGTTTATTAGTGGGGATAGCAGCTCCACTATTGACTATATATTCATGTCTCCCCACCTAATAGACTGTATAGTAAAGACCACAGTGACGGTGACATCTTTCAGTGATCATAATCCATTGATAGTAACTTTGAATCTCGCACCTAGCCCTGTTTTCATGAATTTGAATGGTGCAAGGGACATTACCCCCTCAATTGATGGCCTACGGCTAAAATGGAGGGGAGTTGACTGTGGGGCAATTTAAGATAGTGTACAGACTTCATACCCACATCTGATTAAGTCTTGCCTGTCTACGAGTGGTAATTACGATACCATAATCACTGATTTTGAAGTACTGTGTTCTACTATAAAAACTCTTTTGTCAGTCCCATTACCTAAAGAAGGTAAAGATCCGAGGTGGTTCGACTCAGCCTGCTCCTTGGCAAATAGGGAATTAAGAAAGGCACTTAATGCTAAACCTAGGTGCAAAGTGACCGTTCAGATAGCCAGGAAACATTACAAAGCCACAATAGCAGATAGAAAGGCAACGCTACTCTCTGAACAGTGGGAATCGCTGGTGATCAG
>NC_136060.1:524716515-524753210 GCF_964261635.1 Lissotriton helveticus
TCCTAAGAAGCTACCAAAAGCAGATATAGAACACCAATTTAGCGCACAGCTCTCGCGGGATTACATCAACAACAGCACTAAAAGCAGCACGAAACCTTCACATTCATCAAAGATTTCACTGCACCTCCTGCCACCTCCAACAAAATCAATCCCCGACAAGATCTTTGCAACAAGCTCTCGGAATTCTTCTGTAACAAAATCATCTCAATAGGCAGCAACTTCAACCAGACCCCTTCACCGTTGCAACCCAACTTCCTGTCATGGATGAGGAACGAACCCTGCCCTTGTGGGCTGCCATCACAACTGCTACCTTGATAAAAATACACACTTTGGGGGAAAATCTGACCCTTGCCCTCATCACATATTTGCCAAACGACTCCTACAAATTAGCGAAGCACTAACCTATCCTCAATGCCACAATCGACTCACCCACATTCACGGACACCTGGAAACATGCCACCATCATGCCCCTGCCCAAGAAACCACCCGGTGACCCAGCCACGCTTTACAACCACAGACCCATCTACCTCTTATCTTACCCGGCAAAGGTCTTAGAGAAACTATTCAACTAACACCTCACAGACCACCAGCTCCCCTACACCATGCAGTCTGGATTCAGGCCAAACCACTCTTCAGAAACATCACTCATCACTTCCACAGACAACATCTTCATGATCCTTGACAGAGGAGACATGGCAGCCCTTGTTTTCCTGGACCTCTCTGCAGCATTTTACATGATCTCTCATCCCCGTTCTCATCAGGCACATATGTGAGATCGGCCCCCAAGGACCCACTTTCTGCTCAATCCGCTCCTTCGTAATGCATAGAACATAAGCTGAGTGGTGTGGCTCACTGGTTAGAGGAGGCAGACCCAGGAGCAGAAGTCGGCCCGAGACCAGGGTTCAATTCCCGACGCGGCAGGGTTGTGGACTTGGGTCAGCGGACTCGATAATTCTCGCTTCGGTGCCTACTCTAACCAGGGATCACACTCGGCAACTCTGGGCATTAGCTTGCCTAATCTCCACAACGGCCCCATCAATTCCGGGGATGCCTGGCTCCACCTTGGGGACTCCCAGCGGGGACCATCCCACAGGGAAAGCCAGGACGGGTTCCCCAGAGTTATACAGCGCCAGGAAACCCCTGACGGGTAGCAGTGCGCTTTACAAGTTCAAATACATTTACATGTACACATAAGCTGTGACCATGGCACCTTATTCCTCAGAAGCCCACAAACTCATCTGCAAAGTGCCTAATGGTTCATCGCTCGACCCCACCCTCTTGAATGCATACAAGATCCCTCTGGTCAACGTCATCCATGCATACAACATCAAAATCCTCTAATGCACAGATCACATGCAACTCATTCTCTCCCTCTCAGAAAAGATCCTCCTCCACAAGAAACAAGTTCAAAGTTCAGTGCCTGCATGTCCAATGTCTCTAGCTGGATGAAAGCCAACTGTGTCAAGTTCAACACTGGCAAGACAGAAGTAGTGATCTTCGAACAAATACACGGCACCATGTGACTCGAACTGATGGCCGGCTGAACTCGGACCCACAACCGGAACTCACACTAAGTACCTCAGAATAATCATGGAATGCAACCTGGATTTGACTGCACAAGTCAACACTGTCGCTGCATTCTTGTTCCATACCATGAGGAGACTGTAGAAAATCATCGAATATCTCCCAAACAACACTAGAAAACCTCTTGCCCTGGTGACACACAAATTAAACTATGGGAATCTGCCCGTTTGCGAATGCAAAAATGCTTGATACATCTGCCCCTAAGATCCTAAAGGCCACATGCAAATGAGCCTTATTCCTTTAGATGCTCAGACTGTTCCCCTCTCAGTGCTGAGCCCTTTTTATGATGTTTACGGCAATTCTCATTTAAGCCTTCATAACATGTTTTTTCCACAAATGGTATCTAGCTCAAATTTGCTTCTCTTTTCGCACAATATGGTTATTTTACAAATTCCCAGTGGTTTTAGGTTCCCATGGAGGGAATCCAGAAACGACCCAAATGTAGCAATATATATATATGGGAAACAACCTTTACAACACAACTTTTACAACGCACTACCATTACAACGAAACTTTTACAACGCAAGATCCATTATAACACATGTCATTACAACGCAGCCATTACAACGCATACCATTACAACGCATACCATTACAACGCATAGTACCCTTACACTATCCAACACTTACCCTACTGTTGCACCCCCTGGAGTTAGAATAGTAATTTTTACCCCAACACTATCCAACACTTACCCTAATGTTGCACCCCCTGGAGTTAGAATAGTAATTTTTACCCCTATACTATCCAATACATTACCAAGCATGCGTTGTAATGGTATGCGTTGTAATGGTATGCGCTGTAAAGGTAGTATCCGTTGTAATGAAATGTGTTGTAATGGTAGTTTTTGGAAATTCGTTGTAATGGCATGCGGTGTAATGGAATGCGTTGCAAAGGATGTTGCGTTGTAACAAATGTGTGGTAAAGGCATGCGTTGTAAAAGTATGCGTTGTAACGTCATACAACCTATATATATATTTGTTTTTTATGCTAAATGGGTAAAATGTGCTTTGGAAGACAGTATGTGTTTTTTTCTAAGAAGAACATTATCGAAGGTTTGATGTGCAAAGATCACCCTCTTCCGGGTAATCAGCTAGATTATTGGTAGGCGCCTTGACGCCCATGGGGCTAAGTTGCGCATGTGTAAATCCCACTTCATTCATTCATTCATTCCTGGAAGCCACTTTTACCTGTTTCTTTGATTTCTACCCACTTGCAGTTTGCGAAGGAAACAAGGGTGAAATCATAGGTAAACAAAATTTGAAATTCAGCAAGGGGTTATTTGTATGAAGCGCTTAAGGAAAATAAATTGATAGCTGAAAACAAAAACTCCTCAAACGATACCATACCAATCGCTGAAGCAGATTTCCCATATACCATGTTACACTAATCCCAATATTTACTGATATTACATGTTAATGTATCATTCCAGCATGGTCTATTATCCAATATTTGTTTAACTTTTTATTAAAACTTTATATATTGTGACTTCAATGCTTTATAGACCTCTTTCATTTGCTAACCAGCTGTTAGCTTAACATTATACATTAATTTTCTCAATTGAAGTTTTGATACTGGACAATGAGTATGTAGTTAAACATTTTTATTCTGTGTCGCTTTTTAGCTACTGTTGACTGCATGATCATCCTTTCTCAATGGAAGAGCCAATCAATTAACAACTTTCGTTAGTAGCATATTGTTAGAAATTGGGTTGTTGATTGACTAGTGTGTGAGGCCTGAAAAAGCAGCAAACACAATCCATGTCCAGGTGAGGCAGAAGTCAACCCTAACTTTACCACTGCTCAACCCTCTGGTAGCTTGGCACAGAACCGTCAGGCTTAACTGAGAGGCAATTTGTAAAGTATCCTTGCAACACTTCAAACAGTAATAAAGTAAAAAAGGTCACACAAAAAGAATGCCATACCAAGTTGAAAAAACAGAGAACCTATTTTTATTCCCTGGTGCCCTTCCTCTGGAAAGTGTCAGGAGCTTTGGGAACGGGTTTTTGAAGTGCATGGATTTCCTGCTTCCCCAGCCCTGGCTCCAAGTGGACTGCAGTGACAATGTGGGATCATTAGGCCCTTTGTGTAAAGACATAGTACAGGCTATTCAGTTGTAAGTGGGGCTATGCTCAGACCGCCCCCCCTCCTGCCAGCAGATGGCCCATTGAGGCACACTGTTAGCTTCGTGCTGTGTGTCGGGCCTGGGCAGCAGATCTTGGACCCTCCCGTGGACTTCAGTGACCAGCGCTGCAGCTTGCCGCACCCGCTTTGCGGGTGCCGCATCGCGCTAACGACCGAGGGCTCAGGCGGCAGGACTGTGTTGTGGCCGGTGGAGAGACTTGGGGTGTGGCAGTAGCTTCAGGGGTGGTGCGTGGCAGGGACTCTGCCTCCCAGGAGTCCCTGCACACCCAGGAACATCGCGGACGCGCCCCCTGTTAGCCACGCCCTCTGCCTGCAACGCCCCTTACTTCAATAGCTTGTCTACCGCTTTGCGGGATGCTGAGCGAAGCCCGGGCAAAGGGCGGGCCCTCTGTGGCCCTCAGAGGCCAGAGGAGGTCGGGTCGGGCGCACCTCTCTTATATCTTCACCTAAGGTACTGTAACCACCACTGACTGTTTGACTTCGTGGGTGAAACATGACATACTTACATTTTCCCCCTATATATGCACTGAGAGGGTCAACATGCTGATATATTCTTAACAGACTTGCTGCTTTTTGAACATTACAGAACTATATGGTGTACGGCCCCTAACATTATTTGCATTAATCGTTTATTTATTGACTTGCCTGGATAGACATTAGATTTTATATTGTAAACTGATTAGCATATTTATATTGTTTCAACATGTCTCCAAGGGGCAGTCGCAGTAAAACTGCAGCTGGGGGTGCTCCAGTGATTGGGCCTATAGATAATTTTATTACCAGAGCCAACGATGCTATAGACCAGGGTATTTTACTTTTGGAACGCAGGGTTTCGCGAGACCAAGCGCAAGCTAAACGTTCATCCCTTGGTCTTATTGCATTGGCAACCACACCCACCCAGGCCAGGCCTAGTAATACTAGTAATACTAGACCTCTAATTGATGCACGTGCCGATATCCATACTATACCAAATGAGGTAAATCTATCTGCCTCAATTCCACTGATAGATTCTGACACAGATATAAGCACGGATTTGGAAAAAACTCCCAATTTACCTATTAATCCTACCCCAGATGAAATATCTGTAGTCAGCACGAGGCAACTAAGAGGTAGACGGGAGGGTGCTATTCGAAAACAAGCACAACATGTACTAAAGTCCCGTACGTCGAAGGTAAGAAAACATAGTATGCCCAAAAGAAAGACTAGGAAAGGCGCCAACTCTAGCCCCCACTTAAGTACGAACAGGACAAAGGAGACTATTGAGGTGGATAGTGAGGTGCATCAAGAGGGGACGACAGGCATGGATGGAAATTGTGATGCCAATATTGCCAACACTGCAGACGACCACATGCTGGAAAGAATGGGTGAACTACTTAGTATCTATCTGTCACCTATAGAAAGTAGGCCCACCCGCATAGAAAAACAATTAGCAGAATTAAGTATTCCCATTAAGAATATATCCAGAGAAGGTGCTCCCAATGGTGTGGGAGCTACATCAAGTTGCACAACACTTGCAGGCACTAAACCAAAAAAAACCCAAGTGCCAACTACAATTACAAATACAACACTCAAAGCCGCGCAGGTTTCAGATAAAGGGACCACCATTAATCAGCCAGTAGCTAACCCCAGCATTACTATTGTAGCCTCGGACCCAAGGAAGGACCAAAATACCAAACAATTGAAGGGGATTTCTATGAGTCAATCCCACAAACCTTAAAATGATTCCCCTATGGTTCAGCCTCCCCCAAAAACTATTAGGCAGATTCCACCACGTATTAACCTACCACCTGAGTGTGGGGCGTACGTGTTGGTCCTAGTTAATGTTACAAAATTAAGGAAGGACCAAGAAGAAACCCCTATATCCCTTAAAAACAAAACCTTACATTGGTTAATTGCAAATTGTAATTTTCCTATCGAAGGGGCAAGGGAGATTATCCACACTCAGAGAGTGGGCTGGATAGGCCCACTGAGGAAAAAGTTTGAGGGGGACTGTGTAACAATACATTTTAAAAAACCCCAATGGGCGGAAAAAACATTGGCTAGCGCACCATTACCCTCACCTTGGGAATTTAATACTACTCTCCTTCCATTAGGCTATTTCTACAGACACCTGATACCCCCTAAACAAACTATGGTGAATAACTTCGCCATTCCACATCAGGATTAGAATTTTGGAGCAAGGATTAAATCCCCGCTTTTTTCCCAGTACCTAGATTTTAACTATCAGAATGCCCAGACCTGGCGTTATCAGGCCCAAACGCCAGCCCATTCTTTGCATTATCCGCAATTTTCAACTATGCCCCTCCGTGACCATAGAGAAAGGCAATATCCAGCATTCACTCCTAATCAATTTACACCGATGAGTGAAGCTAGGCCACTATTTAACATCCCCACTCATAATCGGTTTGAATACTTTTCAAATTTAGATGAGCAGGACTGACTGGACAAAATTGCCGATAGTAGCAATACCAGTAGTCAAGTCACAAATAGCAGACATGAGGGACACTCAGTAATAACTGAAGAATGTTTAAATCAGAATAGCCTAGCGACAGATATGAATATTAATAGTGCCCCATCTGTAGTTGTCAATACTATTGAGGATATGCAGAGAAGTGTTGGGAGTAAGCCCACTAAGCATCGTAGTACCCACGGGTTATCAATTCTCAGCTGGAATGTGGCAGGCCTGGAATCTAGGCTCTCAGACCCCGCATGGGCAGAGATAATTGACGGTATGGATATTCTTATGTTCCAAGAGACATGGGCTGTTGGGAGTTGATATATAGAAGGCTACCACTGCTTTAGTATAACATCACCCAAACCTAGCTTTGGCAGAGCAGTGGGTGGCTTGTTCACTGGGATCAAGATCTTGGCCGGTGGTACAATTAGAGACTTGTCCAGCGATAATCCTAACATTCAAATCCTTGAATATAAGCTAAAGTCAAAGACCAGGATTTATTTAATTAATTTTTATAACAATGATTTTGATCATGTACCGAAAAAGAACTTTCTGGCACTGTCAAAGGCTTTAAATCAACTGGAACGCACTTTACTATCAGATACAGAGTCGGGAATTCTAATAGGGGGTGATTTTAATGCTAAACTGACAACGAGACATGGGATTGAGGATGGGACTTTCCGAGACCAAGCGGAACGCAGGGGCACTGAATTAGTTAATATATTAACTGAATTTGCCCTTGATGACGCTATGAGAATAGGTTATAGTCCTAGTTCCCCCCACGCCCCCACGTTTATTAGTGGGGATAGCAGCTCCACTATTGACTATATATTCATGTCTCCCCACCTAATAGACTGTATAGTAAAGACCACAGTGACGGTGACATCTTTCAGTGATCATAATCCATTGATAGTAACTTTGAATCTCGCACCTAGCCCTGTTTTCATGAATTTGAATGGTGCAAGGGACATTACCCCCTCAATTGATGGCCTACGGCTAAAATGGAGGGGAGTTGACTGTGGGGCAATTTTAGATAGTGTACAGACTTCATACCCACATCTGATCAAGTCTTGCCTGTCTACGAGTGGTAATTACGATACCATAATCACCGATTTTGAAGTACTGTGTTCTACTATAAAAACTCTTTTGTCAGTCCCATTACCTAAGGAAGGTAAAGATCCGAGGTGGTTCGACTCAGCCTGCTCCTTGGCAAATAGGGAATTAAGAAAGGCACTTAATGCTAAACCTAGGTGCAAAGTGACCGTTCAGATAGCCAGGAAACATTACAAAGCCACAATAGCAGATAGAAAGGCAATGCTACTCTCTGAACAGTGGGAATCGCTGGTGATCAGCGCAAATCTGGGTGGCAGCGGTACTTTTTGGGCCGCCGTTAGGAAAACAAGAGAAATGAGTAAGAATCTTACTCCGATTAGCTGCAATATAATCAGCAGTGTATGGGAGACCCACTTCTCCAAAATTTACACAGCCCCAATAGAGGAGCCGCCTATTTCAAACTTAGGACAATTGGGCGGCCTACAGATTGAAGCCCACGAAGTTGAGATAGCTATAAAAGAGAGCCTGGGAAATAAGGCGCCTGGTCCTGATGGTCTGCCCATAGACAATATTAAATATAATGCGGATCTATGGGCGCCAATTCTCCTTAACGTTTTTAATAGTCTGCCAACAGCGGCTATGCCGGCCTCATGGGCAACTAGTATTATCGTCCCAATTTTTAAAAAGAGTGATAGGACAGAACCAGCTAATTATCGCCCCATCTCCCTTTTGGACAACACCCTAAAAATGTTGGGACGTATAATCTACAATAGAGTACTTGAATGGACTGAAGACACAGACTTTCTGGATTCATGTCATATGGGATTCCGGAGCGGGGTAGGAACAGTGGAGCAATGCTTGAATTTAAAACTAATAATTGATAAGTACAGCATCGCTCGAACGTCTCCTACCTACCTTGCTTTTATGGATCTTTCATCTGCGTTCGATCTAGTGAATAGATCGAAACTCTGGACAATCCTATCACAAAATGGCCTAGATGATACCCTTGTCAGATTTCTTGCCTATCTTCACACTGACCTGAAAGCACGGGTCAGAGTTGGGATGGGTGGTGAAGTCTCAGGAGCCATTGATATAGGCAGAGGGGTAAGACAGGGGTGCGTTTTAGCACCCCTGTTGTTCATTATTTATATTAATGGTCTATCAAATTGCCTGAAAAAAGTCACCACGGACGTTCCTACAATCCTAGGGAAACCCTTACCAGTGCTTTTATATGCAGACGATGCGGTGCTTATGGCCCGCACACCAAATGCCCTTCGTCTGCTTGCACACAGCTTTGTTCATTTTCTGGAGGGTCTTGATTTGAGGGTCAATTTAAAAAAATCATTTATTATGTCTTGTGGTCCCGGCAAAAGGAAGCTCAACACCATACAGATAGGTAAAGATAAACTTGAATCTGTTTCTACATTTCCTTATTTAGGGTTGGTTTTCGCTGCGAACGGCTCGTGGAGTGGGCATTTGGCCCACGCCACGAGCAAGTTCTCGAAAGCCACCAATTCTGTATTGAGTCTTCCCCGCCCAAAGAAAATTGGTGCCACTAAAGCTATCTTAAAAATTTTCAGATTGCAGTGCTCACCTGTTGCCTCATATGGAGCGGAGGTGTGGGGGTCGGGAAGCAGCCATAGTATCCAACGAGAGGAAAGTCGTTTCTGTAGGAAAATATTGGGCGCCCCGATCTCATCCTCTGATTATATCTGCCACAGTGAACTAAACCTTCCATATATAGGTGATTTTATTAGAGCCAGACCGGCACTCTTTTGGATTAAAGTCTGGAGGAACAACGCTGCCGCACTCACACAAAACATTATGAAAGATTGTTTAAATTGTGATTACGGAATGGCGATTCCTTGGCTCTCAGAAGTTTTTAAAACACTGAGTGCAGTGGATAGAGGCAACTTATTCACTGATCCTACGTTAATTGAATCCAAGGCTAAAGTTGAGGTTAAAAATGCACTGTATGCACTTTACAATACTGAACGGATAGGAAGAGAATCGCAGAAATCAACTGTCGCAAAATATTTAGGGAATGAACTGTGTAGACAACCCCTCCCGCCCTATCTCTCCCTACCTATGACTAGCTGGGAGAGATCACTTCTGTTTCGCTTAAGGGCGGGTACAGTGACATTTTTGTTGTCTTTTCCTTTGGGGTATCGACATAGTACGGATTTTAATCCGTGCCCCTGTGATGGTGTCAGTTCACAGGATGATTTGCACTTCCTATTCTTTTGTAAATTTTATCTTAGGTATATCAAATGGTTTTTAACTCCTTATTTTAAGAAACATAGACCACTCTCACTTAATGAGTCGTATAGGATGTTGGTTTCCCTGGATTCTGATGAACTAATTTTTCGCACCAGTACTTTTTTAAGACTAACTATACGAGTGCGCAAAATGATGGAAAATCCATGAAATCATAAATTAGTCTTACTGGAGCTGAACCGTAAGGAATTTTAAAGCATGTCATTTTTAAATTATAAAACTTTTTTGCATGGATGTATATTGTAATGATTTGTTGTTTTTAATTGCGGTACTTTTATGAATTTTATGAAATTCGAATAAAGGTCTTTTGAACTTGAACACTGTTAGAAATTGGGTTTCTGGTAGGCAAAGGTATTCGACCGGTCCAAGCAGGAACCACAATCCTAGTCAGGGTAAGTCTGATACACACTTTAAATTAACCTGAGCTCACCCTCTGGTAGCTTGCCACAGAACAGTCAGGCTTAAGTTAAGATACAATGTGTAAAGTATTTGTACAACACTTGAAATAGTAAAGCAGTGAAAAAAAAAAAGACATCATACCTGGTTAGACAATTAGAGTTTAATTTACTGAACAAGACAAGACCACAATGACAAAAATCCAATCAGCATAACCGGTTTTATGAATTTTAAAAGAATAAAATAAAGTAAAATGTAGTGCTTAAAAGCATAAGCGCCCAAAAGGGTAATCTGGTCATTCTACACTGGGTTTAATTTTGGCTGACCACGATGGAGCACAGTCAGAAACAGGGGACCAGCCTTGGCCCACTGAAGCAGTACCTTTGTTCAAGGATGCATGGAAATCGAGGATGAGATGCGAGGAGCATTGGAGGTGATGTGTCAGCGTCGATCTTTTGATAATGGAGGCAATGAGTGGTACTGTTGGCAATGGGCTGTGAAGCACTCGATCCTCGATTCAGCAATGATGCTTCAGCATCGATGGAGATACGCCGGTTTCAAGTGGCGCAATAGCGTTAATGCAAGGATTTTTGTTGGAGCTGCACTTTGTACCCACTTTCAAGGACCCAGGACTGGATTGGCATTACTTGGCAGGGCTAGACTCAAAGATACCGGAGTCCAGATTCTGTAGCAGGTAGGTTGGCAGTCTTTGATGTCCCTGAGACTTCAGAACAGGAGGCAAGCAGACAAGCCCTTTGAGTCGCTTTGGTTCTGGGTTGGAGAGATGCAGGTCCAGTCCTTGTCACTCAAAGGCAAGAGGGCAGAAGGTCAGCAGAGTAAAGCAGGAGTCCAGCATAGTAGCAATCTAGCAGAGTAGGAGTCCAGCAGAGTGGCAGTAACAGCAAAGCAGTCCGTCTTCCTGGCAGAGTATCTACAGGTCCAGAAGTGTTCCGCAGTTCTTTCACCCAATTGTGCCTTTGAAGTGGGGGAGACTTCCAAGAGAGGCCTTTGGAGTGCAGAGAGTCCCTGCCCTGGCATCAAGCTCACTACAGGGGGTTTGCAGCCCTTTGTATGGAGACAGGACACACTCTATTCAGGTGTAAGTGTCAGCCCCTTCCTCCCATTCTGATCCTGCCTAGGATGCCAACCAGGGTGGGTATGACCCTTCAGTCACACCTAAGCTCCCTTTGTGTGTGGCTGTCTAGAGGAAATACACAAAGACCAACTGTTACCCACACCAGACATGTGATCAGAAACAGGCAGCAGGCACCAAATGTCTAAAGTAAGAAAATGCTCACTTTGTAAAAGTGGTACAAAAGGGGGTGGTGATGCTCTGTCCATCACCACCCCCTTTTGTACCGATTTGGCCGCCATAAGTGTGGCAGGGTATGCTCAGACGTGTGTCCCTTGCTCACTTTGCCACTGGATTCAAGCAAGCCGGGCTGAAGACGGCTGTAATGCCAGAAACCGGTCCTCGGAAGCATGTTTCCGGTCCAGGGAAGGCATGGCTTGGCAGTTCGGGCTGGACTGTTCCCATGAGGCACAGGGTCAGACTGATTTGCATACAGCCATGTCTGAACTGGGGTGGCAGAGTGGGCTAAAGAACGGTGATGGATCAAACCCAGATCTTTTGACTGGGTGTGAGTGTTTGATTGGTTCAGATGCTCTGTCCATCACCACCCCCTTTTGTACCGCTTTGGCCGCCATAAGTGTGGCAGGGTATGCTCAGACGTGAGTCCCTTGCTCACTTTGCCACTGTATTCAAGCAAGCCGGGCTGAAGACGGCTGTAATGCCAGAAACCGGTCATCGGAAGCTTGTTTCCGGTCCAGGGAAGACATGGCTTGGCAGTTCGGCTGGACTGTTCCCATGAGGCACAGGGTCAGACTGATTTGCATACAGCCATGTCTGAACTGGGGTGGCAGAGTGGGCTAAAGAACGGTGATGGATCAAATCCAGATCTTTTGACTGGGTGTGAGTGTTTGATTGGTTCAGATGCTCTGTCCATCACCACCCCCTTTTGTACCGCTTTGGCCGCCATAAGTGTGGCAGGGTATGCTCAGACGTGAGTCCCTTGCTCACTTTGCCACTGTATTCAAGCAAGCCGGGCTGAAGACGGCTGTAATGCCAGAAACCGGTCCTCGGAAGCATGTTTCCGGTCCAGGGAAGGCATGGCTTGGCAGTTCGGGCTGGACTGTTCCCATGAGGCACAGGGTCAGACTGATTTGCATACAGCCATGTCTGAACTGGGGTGGCAGAGTGGGCTAAAGAACGGTGATGGATCAAACCCAGATCTTTTGACTGGGTGTGAGTGTTTGATTGGTTCAGATGCTCTGTCCATCACCACCCCCTTTTGTACCGCTTTGGCCGCCATAAGTGTGGCAGAGTATGCTCAGACGTGAGTCCCTTGCTCACTTTGCCACTGTATTCAAGCAAGCCGGGCTGAAGACGGCTGTAATGCCAGAAACCGGTCATCGGAAGCTTGTTTCCGGTCCAGGGAAGACATGGCTTGGCAGTTCGGCTGGACTGTTCCCATGAGGCACAGGGTCAGACTGATTTGCATACAGCCATGTCTGAACTGGGGTGGCAGAGTGGGCTAAAGAACGGTGATGGATCAAACCCAGATCTTTTGACTGGGTGTGAGTGTTTGATTGGTTCAGATGCTCTGTCCATCACCACCCCCTTTTGTACCGCTTTGGCCGCCATAAGTGTGGCAGGGTATGCTCAGACGTGAGTCCCTTGCTCACTTTGCCACTGTATTCAAGCAAGCCGGGCTGAAGACGGCTGTAATGCCAGAAACCGGTCATCGGAAGCTTGTTTCCGGTCCAGGGAAGACATGGCTTGGCAGTTCGGGCTGGACTGTTCCCATGAGGCACAGGGTCAGACTGATTTGCATACAGCCATGTCTGAACTGGGGTGGCAGAGTGGGCTAAAGAACGGTGATGGATCAAACCCAGATCTTTTGACTGGGTGTGAGTGTTTGATTGGTTCAGATGCTCTGTCCATCACCACCCCCTTTTGTGCCACTTTGTAAAAGTGGCACTTTCAGAACCGTAATTTAAAATCTGACTTCATCATAAGTTAATATTTTAAATTAGGAGTCAGAGACACCAAACATGAAAAGTCGATCTGTACCAAATTGGAAATTCCCACTTATAAAATATAATAAGGTAACTCCCATGTTAACCTATGGTAGAGATAGGCCTTGCAGTAGTGAAAAACAAATGTAAAAGTTTTTCACCACCAGGACATGTCAACTTTAAAGGTACATGTCCTACCTTTTATGTACATTGCACCCTGCCCTCTGGGTTGTTCAAGGCCGACCCTTGGGGTGAATAATATGTACTAAAAAGGGAAGGTTTGGGCCTGGCTAAAGGTTTATTTTGCCAGATCAACCTGGTAGTTCAAAACTGCAAACACAGGCTCTGCAGTGGCATACATGTTTAAACGGCTACTTAAGTGAGGGGAACAATCAGTGCTGCACACCCACTAGTAGCATTTAATTTACAGACCCTGGGCACATGTAGTGTCACTTTACTAGGGTGTAACAAGTACATTAAATATGCCAATTGTGGATAAGCCAACTTTGCCATGTGTTAGGGATAGAACACATGCACTTCAACACTGGTTAGCAAAGGTAAGGTGCTCAGATTCCTAAGTCCAACAAAAATAAAAACAGAAAAAAGGGGAGGAGGAAGGCACAAAGTTTGGGGGTGACCCTGCAGAAAGGGCAATTTCCAGAATGAGCCGCATCCGTCCTAAAGCCAGGGTAGGCTAATCAATACCTTGATGGACTTCCCTGCTTAGGCAATAGAATGTGGACAATAGCTAACAACTGGAGGGTCACTTGTCAGTTATATGCCTCACTGAACTCAGGTGGTTTCGTCTGTCTATACTCTTTTGACCTGTTAAACTGACCAAAGAGGAACCCTTTTCCTCACATGGGGGCCTCATCGATGCAGCACCTAACCTTAAATTGCTCACAGATGCATCCCAGTAGGCCAACAAAGTGATGTGGTTCAGTCCGCTCCTTGTGTCTGACTTCTGTCTCCAGCCCTGGGAAAGTGTTATCCAAAAGGAAAACAATCAACAGAGTTCACTGACAGATGTCAGTGCGCAAATCCAGGCCCCAGGCCATCCAGGGGCTCTGACCTCTGTGGTTTCTCAAAGTGGGGGGCAGTGGCCCCAGGTGCCTTGCATCCTTTTTCCACTTCACTTCCCACCAGTTCAGTGGTGGTATCCTGAAACTGGACCTTCAATCCAGGGTCTGTATCCTTAGGCTGTATATGTGCCTGGCAAGTCGGGCCTTCAAGTGGAGCACCCCTACCTTCCTCAAGGGAAACACATTTGGTGTGTTGTGCAAGAGACTGCCTTGCGCAGGTCCCCAGCCCTCACTTTCTGTGAAAGTGCATGGAGCCCCCTCTCCGTCAGAGGTAGCCGCAACAGGATCAGTCTGGGGGTACTCTGATCTCACAGTTGGCAACCCCTAACCCACTGGTCCTACCAATGGGGACTATTACTCCTTCATCTGGTCTTCTGCACCCTCCCGATTGGAGTGGTACTGCTAGAAACCCGAACTGGTTTGACGCTTGTGGCAGCCACCCTCCCATCCTACTTTCTCCTGCCACTGCCGGACTGCCATCAGTGGATGGTTTCCTGGTACGGACCAGGTCCCCCTGCTTGTGCCCACTCTGAGAGCAATCCAAGAACTGGGGCTTTTCATTATCGAGCCAGTTGAGGTCTCCAACCATCTTTTCAGAGGTCTGTGTGGAAACAGTGATTTTTTTTGCACTATAAATCTTTTTCAAAAGAGGTTGCATACGCTGCTCAAAGTTCATGCATGTCAAATTGATTTATTCTGTTTGAACGTGAGGCAGTGGTTCTGAATATTACTCTGTCTATGGAAGTTGAAGAGCTGAACAGTTTACTTAAAAGGTTTCAGCTATTTTGTTGCAAAACCTTGTGCTGGCTTTTTATTGAAATACTTACGGCATTGATTGTGTGAGGTTCATAAAAACAGTTTTGAAGGCAGAGCCTGTAAATTAAAAGTTGTATCGGAGGGCCTCCATTCTCTTGTGGCATGAGAGCCAAGGCTTTTTCAACATTTTATCAGTTAACTTGCTAAAAATCAACATGCGTGTGGCAAAGGCTGTTCGACATGTTTAAAGGCCCGATTAAATGGGTGACACAATCAGTGTTGAAGACCCACTAGCAGCATTTAATTTACAGGCCCCGGGCACATGTAGGGCTACTTTATTAGGGACTTATAAGTAAATTAAATATGCCACATGTGGATAAGCCAACATTACCACTTTTTAGGGATGGAAAACATACACTTCAGCCCTCATTAGCAGCAATAAAGTGCTGAGAGCCCTAACGCCAACAAAATAAGTTCAGCAAAAAAGGGGAGGAGGAAGGCAAAATTTATTGGGGGGACCCTGCAGAAACCCTGTTCCAAGCATATACTGAATCCCTCTATTGTTAACTGTCTGGGGGAAATTTACAATAAGTAACTGTCAGCTACACCCAGTCATATGACCCTAGACAGGCTGCCTATGCAAAGGGCTAATGATGAGAAAATGACAAGTTTGTAAAAGTGGAATTTTAAAAAATGTAAAGAAAAATCCAACTTTGCTAATAAAGAGTGGTTATCAATTTGATTTCATAGATATCAAACACGGCATAGCTATCTTGTCCCTATTAGAAATTACATTGTATTAAATTTAATAAGGAATTACCATAGTTATCTTATTCGAAGGGTAGGTCTTATTGTAGTGAAATACGAATGCATGGGTTTTTTACTACCAGGACATGTAAGAGAGAGAGAAAGCGAGAGAGAGAGAGAGAGAGAGAGAGAGAGAGAGAGAGAGAGAGAGAGAGAGAGAGAGAGAGAGAGAGAGAGAGAGAGAGAGAGAGAGAGAGAGAGAGAGAGAGAGAGAGGGAGAGAGAGAAAGAAAGAGAGAGAGAGGGAAAGAGAGAGAGAAAGAGAGAAAGAGAGAGAAAGAGAGGAAGGAAGAGAGAGACAGAGAAAGAGAGATAGAGAGAGAGGGGGAGAGAGAGAGAGAGAGAGAGAGAGAGAGAGAGAGAAATAGAGAGAGAGAGAAAGAGAAAGAGAGAGAATGAGAGAGAGAGAGAGAGAGAGAGAGAGAGAGAGAGAGAGAGAGAGAGAGAGAGAGAGAGAGAAGTATGAATGGATGCACAGGCAGATGAATGCCTGGATGAAAAGATGGATTGACAGATTGACGTAAGGATAGTGAAGAGATGGATGGATGGATGAACAGATGGATGCATGGGTGGATTATTCATGGATAGGTGGGTTAATGGATGGATAGATTTTGGTGTGTGAAGCTGAGTGGGTGGATGAGAGTCGGTACGGATGGGCTGTCTGGGGATAGATGGATAGTTAGACGAAGAATAGATAGATTGACTAGAAAATGGCTAAATCGATGGATGCATGGATGGATGGGTGGTTGGATGGGGGGATGATGACAGTGGTGTGTATGAATGAACAGTGGATATATTACTTACAGTTTGGCTCCCAGCAGGCTGCCTCTGTCGCCTCACAGGTATGTTGGTTGCATCTTGGGCAGTCAAAGCCTTTATACAAGTGCCTCTGAACTTTGATATCCAACTGGGCTAAATCTGGCTCAGATGAAAAAAAACATTTAACTTTCAACCTCAAACAAGAACTATTGTTCTTTTCTTCTTCCTTTTGTTAATGATTCTCTGTCCATTTCCAATTAATCTGTCAAGCAAGTTCTCCATACACACGTGGGCATTCACTTTTCTTCACCTAATATTTTATGCTTGTTTTCCATGGACTAAGGGCCATGTGTATGCAGATTTTGCATCTGGTTTTCATGTTTTTTGATGCAGACTTGATGCAAAATCCATTTTGGAATTTACAAAGCAACGCAAATGTCAATTTGTGTTGCTTTTAAAAAAAGTAACACAACACAGCCCATTGTGCTGACTCGTGTTTTTTTACAGTGGTTTATTTATTTATTTACATAAGTTAATTTAAACCATTGCAATACAATAATAACAATAAAACAACATAATAACATTATAAAAAGTAAAGCCACAGTCATGAACTTGCGCATATGTTCCCTGTCTTGCTTTCCTCCCATTCTCCTTGAGTTCCACGTGTTCCATCACCACAGAAAAGTGCTTATGCATTGCGATTTAGTCCAAATTTGAGCAGCCTTTTGATGAGTAGTGTTTGTGGGTAGTCTCCAGTCTCAGTTCCTTCCTCCAGGGCAGAGATGGAGGCCGGTCATGCTGCTGAGTGCTCCAACTGCTGTCGTGTTGTTGAGATGGTGAGTAAGAATGTTCGTTTTGTCTGCTCTGGTCAGCAGGGGGATCATGCTGGCTTCCCTTTAAAGTAGTCAGGAATCATGTTGTAAATAAATATAGATGGATCACAAGATACTTCTAGATAAGTTACAAGATAGGTTTATTAAGACACAGCAGAGCAGAACACCTCGCCAGCTGACCAGACCATCAACTGACAGGTGTGGCCCTTCAAGGAGAAAGTAGAATGCACATAGGTATACTGGGAGGCTTAAGAGGTGTGAACATAGAGAAAGGTCTAATGACCAAAGGTGGCCATCTTGCGAGGAGTATAAGTTTACTACACATCTTCCTCCTTTAGATGGAAAAGAAAATGAACAAACAAAATACAAGCATAAAGCATAAAGCATGGGAGACAACAACAATTAACATCAAGACAAATAAGAGGTCAGCGACCTCATGGACTTCCAGATAAAGAAGGCAAAGAAGCATTTTGTTTCGGGTCCAGGGTAAAGAAAGAAACAGAATTATCATCATGACCACCTACTCCCCTTCGACTGACAAAACAGGAAGAGACAGTCTACTCTCTGCAATCCATCGTTGACCAGCAAAAACAGGAAGAGAGAAAGTTTATTTTCTCCAAACAATCCTTGTCCGACGTGGCTTCCCGCTCATAGTTGAAGATTGAACAGTTCAACAAGTGCCACCAATGCTCAAATAGTTTTTGAAGGATGCTCCCGAAGAAAAAGTTGAAGCCAGTTCTCTTACAGTCCAAGTTGAAGATCTGGACCAGGTGTCCGGGTTATGGGCCTCTTTCTGTGATTCATGCCTCTATGTTTCTTTTATTTTTCTTCTTTTATTTTTATGTGGACTATCTGTCTCAGTACTGTGGGCTATAAAGCCCGGTTCTAGACAAGGAACATTCATCCTGGTTCAGGGAACCACCTTCTCACGGTTTTCTGTTGTGGTACTGGAACTTTTGTCGGTCACAAATCTCGGTCGTGTACTCTGCCGTTCCTGGGACCTCCTTTGTCCACTTCCGGTATAAGTATTACTACAGATCACCTTTTGAACTATTCGAGGGCGAAGTTGGGGCCAGGAGCGAGGCTGAAGAGCGTCCCTGATTGTTTATATAAATTAACCCCAGCGAGCCAGGGTATAGGGTTCCTTTTGAGTAAAACATATTTACCGAAGCCTCTAGGCAGGTACTTACTTTTTCGCTGAAGTATAGTTCCCTGAGAATGGTTCTTCTTTCGCTAGCTATGGCTGGCACAGAAGTTGCAAACATGATTCTTGTTTGTAGTTGCATAGACAACATGCCGCCTATGTTTTTAGGTTCGACCAAGCCAGGCTAAATTCCGCTTTCAGCAAGGCCAGCAGTTGCATGAATAGGATCTCTCTTCTAGTTTTGGGATCGAGAGCCGCAACGAGGTAAGACTGAGGTTTGGATACCAGATATGATGCGCTGAGCGGGGCCAGGAAAGCAGATGTTTTTATTGTTTCCTGGTCTTGCTGAAATGAAAGTAATTGCAATTGCTTGTTAATGCACTTTTTCCAGGTGGCGTATGTGAAAAATTGGAGGGCAAGAACTATTTTGTTTATTTCTGTTATGGCGAGGGCTCTCGCGAGCTGAGTATGCCACTGAGATCAAGATTTTTCACATGTATATTTCAGGCAGCTCTTTAGAGATTTCTCGGGGGGCTTTCAGAATTTGAATGTAGCATTTGAAAAAGTCATATTAGGTAGACAACTCCTAGTGAACTGAAATTCATAGAGATAACACTGTGTGAAGGATTTAACAGAAACAGTAAACCTAAGTGTCTAAAAACTGTTTTTTATTAATTTTTTGGAGATTTAAAAATTTGTGTAACAACACAACATACAATATATCTTAACAATCAATACATTTCATATAATCAAAATTAAACACAAATACATTTCATTAAAATACATTTCACATAGTAGTAATTTATCGACGCACGTTTCGGCGTTTTGGACGCCTTCTTCAGGAAATTACCACAAATTACCTACAAAGGATCATAAAAAAATAAATTAAAAAATACATTAACAATATTATTTACTGATGTGATCTCATGATTCTCAATTATACATTTTATACAAACATTGTCAATGACATTACACAATTACACTAAAACATATTATTCATTTAAAAGTTAAAAAAATATATATATATGTTATCTCAAACATTACACACACTTTCTACATTTTTGTTCTGACTTATTAGATTGAAGAGATTCTCCATATCTAAATATAAACACTGCCTTATTTGAGTACTCAATTACACCTACCCTAATATGATATATAGGCAGACCATCAGATTTGGCTAGCGATAAAAAGAAAGGCATTTAACAATATTAGGACACATATGGATCTGATATCTAAACCTACTTTATCTTTTCGAAGTAACTGATTCTTGGATAAATTGATACTTTGATTTTTGATTTAAAATTCTGTAATACAAGATGTATGTTATGAGAAATAAACTTGTTCAATGTTCAAATGTTCAAAGTACTTTATTCGGTTAGGATATAACCATAAAAGCATAAAACAAAAAAAATTCCATTCACATGGACAATTTCAATATAAAACATGTTTCCCTTATAAGCAAGCTGTACAAAACAACCAAGCTGATTAATTTACTTAATACATAATATGAAAACAGAAAAGTGGTAGAAAATTGCTACAACAGATAAAATTATGTTGAATCTCTATGGGTCTGAGAGGGCTGGGTGGCATAGATTATAATTCGTTACAAAGTAAGTCAAATCGATTGGAAGTCTGAATATTATAGCCACTCAATCCGAGGCCGCTTCTGCCCATCGAAAGGTTACTCTCTGCATTTGATCTTGTTTGGGGAGGTATGATGCTCTAGGGTAAAAGTCACACAGTTCCCAGGTGTGTATAGGGCAGTCTCCTATTTGTGGCTGCCAGGTTTGAAGATGTGGGACGACGTGTTTATTTCTGAAATTTATTAATACCAGGTCACTAGGTATATCTTCTCGAAGGGGACCTAGCCAGGCCACCCTTCTAACATTTTGTATTCTTCCATCAATATTAGGTGGCAAGGGTCTATTTTTTGTTAACCAGAACACAACCTTATTTCTTAAGTCCTGTTGTCTTTCAGTTTTTCCGTTCGTAAGTGCTGGCACTCCAGAGAGGACGCACACAAACGGAGCAGCCTCCGGCGGTAAATGTATGTGGTTAGTTTTTTGTGACATATTCCCGTGGTTAGGAACTGTCCCTTTATGGAATGTGGGTTCTTTGTTCAGCCCTACTCTGGAGGAAGAGCTCCGTGCTATTATGGATTTTGTGGTTACTTTCGGAGTGTTTGAAGATAACATATGTGAGGCTACTGGTTGATTTTGGACAATGTTACTTTGTGCAGTTGTTATGGGCACTTTAGTGGCAGCTACAAACTGTGTTTGGTTGGGTCCTGCCATACTTTTTAAGAGTAGCGAGTTTGCCTTAGTCATTTCCTCTATACCCGTAAGCCTCTCCCCTAAGTTATTCATTCTTTCTATCAAGGGGGATATTATAGAGTTGATCATGATTTCTATCTGGGTCAATAGAGTTGCCCGGGTAGAGGGTGCAGAAGTTTCCCGTTTCGCAAATACCTTACATGCTTTAGGGGTGATGGTGATGGGCAATGGAGGGCTTAAGTACAGTTTTTGTTGTTTTGCTTGACTCCCCGTGTGTTTATCCCCATTTTGCTTTCTTTTAACAGAGGGCACCTGAGGGAACACTATAGATTGCGTGTTAACTTTTGCTGGTAGTAAAAGGGGAGTACCCAGCAAACTTTCGTTTAGTTGGGATAGTGTACTAGACTGGGGACTTGTGATTATTGTGGGGCAGGTAGGAGCACTAGATTGCTCGATTCTCGATTCCACAGGAGCATACATAGATTTACATAATTTATTTAGTTCCTCCAACAATGATGAGTTTTGTGCTACGTCAACTGTCTGTGAAGGAGATCGCTTACTGAAAGTGTTATCTGTAGGCAGACGTCGTTCTGTTCTCTCTATTTCACGAACAATGGGTGATGTTGCCGTTTTTAGGTAGTGTTCCAACGTCCCCTTGGCAGAGTCCCTCTGGAGGATAGTATTTTTGGGCACCCCCTTGCATGTCATAATGTAACTGGCTTTTGTGTATTTAGCACGGGAACAGCAACAAACACCTAGAAGCACCTGGAATGTTCGTGCATCACAGTATGGTTTCCCTTGGGGAGGGCCGGAATGTGCCTATTGAGTATCTTCGGGACTCTTTACTTCCTTGTGTCGCAAGGCCAAGGGGGGTGGCCCAACCAGGCCTCCTCTGGCCTAAGATGGCCTTAGATGGTCCCGCCCTTGTCCCGGGCTTTGCCCGGCGCCGCCCGCGCGCGTCCCGCTAGCGCGGAAGGAGCCTCCAAAGTTAAAGCGCCTCCGGGCGAGCGAAATGCGTGGCAGTGGGCGGGGCTGACGCACAGCAGCCTGGGAGCTGTGGTCTCCCCCTCGGTAGCCGCGGGATGTAACTGGCGGCGGCGGCCGGGAGACCCGCAGCGTTGGGCACCCAGGAGCAACTGGAGCAGCGTGGCAGGTAAGACCCTGCTTCAAATGTCCCCCGCTCCTTGGTAGGAGCCTCCAAAGTTAAAGCGCCTCAGGGCGCTCGAAATGCGTGGCAGTGGGCGGGGCTGATGCACAGCAGCCTGGGAGCTGGGGTCTCCTCCTCGGCAGCCGCGGGATGTAACTGGCGGCAGCGGCCGGGAGACCCGCAGCGTTGGGCACCCAGGAGCAACTGGAGCAGCGTGGCAGGTAAGACCCTGCTTACAAATATGTGCATAGTTCCTTTTCTTAAAATTATTTAAAAAGGGTGACTTACTCATGTTTCCCTTTATGCACATATTTTCTTCCTTGGCCAACAGCCAGCTGTGCATGATCACACTTGTTTAGAAAAGCATTGGGGATTGTTTTCAAAACGTTTATGATTTTCTTCAAAACATCCATGATTGTTTTAAACGCATACTGATTCTGGAAAAACCCTGGAGTGACCACTTCAGTATAAAAGACCCTCATTCCCCCTCTACAAATCAGAGGAGAATTCCTTCCAAGCTGACGCGGGGGGACCTGCATGCTGAATCTTCGACACGCAGCCGTCTGACATCCCTTGTGGACTGTCGACACAGGGACAGGGTCCATCATTCTCAACCATCAGGTGAGGGGGCTGGTTCCTCCTTAGGGGTTTCTTGGCTACAGATACTGGAATTTATAGTTAATGGCTGTTGCCTGTGGATTGTAGGTTGAGCAGACACTGCAGAGGTTGTGGGTTTGATTGTAGAAATAAACTACAATTTGGTTACAATCTGTATTAGTCAGCCTCTTGTCTGTCTGCTGTGACCCCTCACTATAATACAGAATAGGTAATGCCATTCCACCGAGTTGAATGTCGGATGTATGATGTTACAACGCGATCATTTAGATCGCGGTACATTACATCGCTGTTTTTACAACGCAAGTCGTTACAAGCACTTGCGCTGTAGGGCGCTGGATTTAGGAATAATATAATTTACTATTCCAACTCCAGCCTACGTACAGTAGGGAAGGTGTTGGAA
Source organism: Lissotriton helveticus (assembly GCF_964261635.1). Classification (NCBI taxonomy): domain Eukaryota; kingdom Metazoa; phylum Chordata; class Amphibia; order Caudata; family Salamandridae; genus Lissotriton; species Lissotriton helveticus. The sequence goes on from NC_136060.1 coordinate 524,739,318, forward strand.
TAGTAAATCTCACTACTCCTTAGTCTGGAGCGCCCTCCAGTGCAAGTCGTGGTAACGACTTGCGTTGTAAAAGCAGTGATGTAAATGTATTGCGGTGTATTGACCGCGTTGTTAAGGTTGTTTCCCGTCTGCGTCACATCAATAAAAACTGAGACAGCATCAAGGCCTGAGTCAAGGTCCTTCAGGAGAGTCAAAAGAGTTTGCAGATTACGGCCATCGAGCGATCCTGGATCAAATCGGATTGGTTGAGTTGGACTAGATCTGTGAGCAGTATGCTGAGCCCATTGACAATCAGCTTGGCCGGGATGTTGGCACTACTTGTCTTTATGTTTTCCTGGCTTTAAGAGGGTGACTAGAATAGCCTCTCACATAGTAGGCGGTAGTAGGTGCCGGGCAGTAGTATTCACTGCTGTCTTGTCTCTTCAGGTGGGGCACCAAAAGAGTAGCATATTTGTCCTAGATTCCGGCCAGTACACTGCCCGAACTGGCGTTTTTTAGGTGGGGAGCCTGCCAATCACTGCTCGGGGCACATCCAGCTTGAAAGGTTCTGCCTGGAAATGGCGATGGGCATCTGTCAACCAGCCCATGTCCATGCTATCTAAATATTCAGCCAGTGGCTGTATAGGAAGGTTACCTCTTAAAGAATAGAGCTGTGTGTATTAAAATGGCATATCTGAATTTTCCTGTTAATTTACGCCTTTCTCCTCAGATATCTGCATTATATTATTAGCTGCCCAATGGCATGCTATCTTGGAAGCAAGCCAACGCTCTCCCAGGTCTCTGCCTTTTCTATGTTATGTTTTGTTATGTTACTCCCTGTCCCTTTCATACTGACCCCAGAATCTACACTTCTTCTCTGCCACTTCAGAGTATTACATCATCGTTTTCCTTATTTGCAAATGAACCTGGCCCCTCTGGGGGTTGCCTAAGGACTTTCCTGATGTTGCTTGTTCCTCCTCCAGTTGTGCTAGATGCCTACGGAGTGTCTTTTGGATGAAGAGTGGGTGTGACCCCATTAGAGGCTCAGGAAGGAACCAAACATTTCACCTATATTTCCCCTGCCATTACACTACATAACAGTTCTTGGTACTGACCTTTCATCTAGTTACATTACTGCTTAAAGGACGTGGGGCTTTCTCCGAAAACTAGCCTCATTCATTATGCATGAGGATTCTTGGAATCTCATCAGGACTACCATCTCCTGCATAATAACTATGTATAAGGGTCATTCCTTCCGTCATCCTAGTCCCACATGACATAGCAAGGTAGATCCCCTGAGGGTACCACGTTGGGTATATAAACACCATATCGTTGCTGAGGCAGAGAGGAGAAAAAGGACTTCCATGCTGACACACTGATGCGAGACGCTGTGGTTCCTGCACGCAGACACTCCAGTTCAGAGTGGTCTGACCACTTAAAATGTTCCACATATTCAGTTAATGCCTCACCTGTGCGTGGCTCGTTTTGTTTTCTTACCCCGGAGGATGAATCCAGAGTGGGATTCTGTAGATAATTAAAGTCATTCCCTATAATGGCCATACCGGGGAGTAGCAACAGTGCCTGATACAAATCCAAAAGAGATGCAGGATTATCCTCTAATGGGGAATAAATTGTGGCTACAGTCAGCCTGATATTATTAATTGATCCGGTTACTGATCCTCATCTACCCTATTTTATCAATCTGGGAATATGTAATCTGAAAAGGAAATTTGTTTTAAAAAAAGATTGCTGCCCCTCTTTGGCCCGTACATGCTGATGAAGGATGGCTACTGCCTGCTCACCGCTGAAACATGTTGAATGAGAGTTTCCTCTTGGCTACATAGTTCATTTCCTGTATCAATATAATATCTGGGGAGTTGCCATTCATCCATTCTTCAACAATCCAAGCTTTAATGTTGTTATTCAAACATTAGCATTAAAAGAGAGAATTCTTACAGAGTCCTTAACTGCCTGTTGATGAGACACCGACAGTAACTGATTATATTTAGGCTACCTTGCATCTGCATACTTATCTGTGCTTTGAAACACTTTTTAAAACAAGCTAAAATGTTGATTGATACAAAAATAGGATTCAAGTAAATAATATATAGACAGTCGCTAGAGATTCCTGGATTAAATAGGATATTCTTGCTGCTTATTCTCCATAGGAAGCTTAAATCCGACGATACCTAGTTTCACTAAAAAGAGTGTCTGTGCATAAGGAAAAACTAAAGTGGCTGTGTAGTGCAAATGGTGTAAGGGTGATCCCTACAGTGGTGGAGAGCACACAGTGTTTTTTAAATACCCCTCACACACCAAAAGGACCCTTGGTGTCATGCTTCATGATCGGGGTCTTCGCACCCCTCTACAGGATGCGGCGTGCTGCTACACTACGACTACGCGGGAGCACTTTTTTGGCTATGTGTGGTGTTTTGGGGTTGATCTAAGTGTAAGTGAGTGGTGGGATCTTAGGTGAATAAAGTAAATTTAAAAAGGACCTGGCACGTGGGGTTTTACGAAAGACTGTAATGTGCCCCTGTGCTGGTATTATTAAAAGGGGTGAATACTCGAGGTAATTTGTATATTATGGTACGTTACCATTTGTGTATGTCAACATGTTTCAGAGCGTAGCTCCTTCTTCAGGACAGGGTACACAAATCCCCACCTTACTCACGTATGATTAAAAAAAGGATCTGATATTCAGAGAAAAGTGAAAAGAAATAATAAAGGCTAAAATGTGCCTAAATTCCTTTGTTGAGGCTTCTGCATTTGAGATCTTGCTGCCAAAGTTTGGTTGGCATCATGAGCCTCTAAACAATGGGGGTCTGTTATGCTGAGTGGGCACCGGATACCAGGGATTTCCTGCTTCCAACCTCTCCCATAACGCGGCACCAATAACATAACTAAACACTTATAAGGTCCCAAAGGCAAGACCTGTTGGCTATGCCAATGCTTGTTTGTAGATGTGACGCACACCCCAAGCACAAAAAGCCTTTTTACCCATGACACAAAAAAGTTATGAGCAATCCCAATTATTGTCGTAACTCAATGTAATCATATATTTACAATTTCCACGTGGTGTGTGTACACTAGATGACAAAGTAGTGAAGGCGCGGTAAGTAAATGAACGTGAGCACAAAGGTACGTGTCAAAACAGCAGTGAAATAAAAGAGTCAGATGAGAAGGCAACATAAAGCAATGATTGTCCATTCTGACTCCTGGTTAGCCATTCAAGAAGTAATTCAACTCTGTAGTATAAACGCTTTAATTGGTATGTTTATCTGCACTGCGCTTTGATCACTTCAGTGACATCCAGCGCGCCATACATCTAACGCGCGTCTCGCTCAATTTTGCAGGAAAGGAGCGGACGCAACTTAATAGTATGTGCGAGTAGCCAGCTTCAAAGCCGGTAAGTACAAGTGCCTCCCGCATGACCCGCTAGCGCACAGAGTGTGAAAATAGAATGACAGCATGAAAATGTGGTATATTTGTAATTGTTGTCGCGTTCTCTTTGCACAGCTGCTGCTATCACGCTTTTTGGGAAATACCACACTGAACTTGGGGATAATTTACTGCCTATTAGCAACTGTGCTGTGACTAGTGGATTAAGGTAGGAGACCCCTCTGGAGCACAGGGAGTTGATCCCTTTTTGTAGTTGCTGATCATGTTCTAGTTATACACGCTAAAACCAGGAATTTTTATTGTTTCAGAACCATTCGGTCCTGAGGAGAACCCCACCTTAATGATAGGGGTTTGAAACGCGTCGACCACCTTGTCCAACATCTGGTTACCCTTAATTCTGTTTTGTAGATATTTGGTTTCACGAGAGCATTTGTGACTATTACAAACTGCGACAAATTGTCAAAACATGTAAAGAAATATTTAGGACTCATTTATTAACCGGTGTTGCGACGTACTGTGTTTCTTTATTTTCACTTTATTGTTTTCACTGTTTTGTTAAGGAGTGTGCATGAATGAATGATAAGTATGTTTGAGATTGTATTTTCTTGTATATATTGTATATAAAAATTGTTGTGCATTTTGTATGTTATATTTTCCAAAGCACGATAAATAAGTGTGCTAATATGAATAATAACCATGTCATAATTATGAATAAACCTTGATGGTGTTAATTGCAAACAGGTTGTTTTTGTTTTAATCAAAACAGCGTTTTTTGAAAATAGTGTAAAATTATTTCCGGAATTGGCATTTTTGTTGTTTATCTAGTTGAGTTGGACTCAGCCTTTCTGAGTAAGGAGTCAAGGCCCTTGTTGATTCTTATAATTCTTTTTGTACAAACATAACATTTTCTATAATTCGTGGCGGAATTTCAATAGCACACATATATGATTGCTTTGGTTTCTTATAACACTCACATTTTATATTTACTTTTGGATGAAATTGTATATTCAGAGGGAAAGTTAATGGGGGTCTAGCATCAGGCGGGTACATGAAGTTTCTATTTTTCCAAATGTCCAGATCTTCCCGTAGTTTTGCATCAGTTTGGCTGAGTTTCATTTTAATTTCCTCCACCAAAGTCTATCCAACAGCGTCTTTCATCCAGTGTCAAGATGCAGTTACCTTGGGGGTAAGCCAGTACATCACAACACATCTCTCGGCTAAGCCTGCGTGGAGTTCTGTAGACACCGGATTAATTGAAGTAATGCGGCACACGCGATTGCCAGTGGCTGAGATTAATGCAAGCATTACATCCATCACATTGTTGTTACTTTTAGAAAGTTGCCATTTTCCTGACCTTTGACATTTGGTGCCTGCAGCCTCCCCTGGGTGCCAAGATTGGAGTAGTTGACAGTTTCACTTTGTTTATTCCTCCCAGACAAACAATAGAGGGATTAGGTTTTCCTGGAGAAGGCATCAAATGGAAGGATAAAGGCGGAGCCTGGCACTGTCTCACTTGCTACTGAAAAGGTTGTGCTCTGCCTTCATATAAATGACTTTTCACCCCTTCATTGTTAGTACAGCCAGCATAGAGCCAGAGCAGAGGTGGTGGGAAACTGGACACATTTCAAATCAAATTCTCTAGAAACTTACTCCTACTTCAAAGAATGCACCAGGTTTACACATAGAACCCTCAGACCCACTCTTCAGTTCACTTAGTGGCCCTGCTAAAGACTTCTCAGAGAACTGCCTGCTGCTGTGGCCTGCTGTGTACTCTGCAAGACTGCTATGTTGCACCTGAAAGGACTGCTTTGCTGCCTGAAGTCTGCCCTGAACATTCAGAGGCCTGCCCTGCAGCTTGATTCCTGCATGTTTCCTTGCACCCGGGACTACCATAGTGACTCTAAGGGCTAGTTGGCTAATCTCTTGATCAGAGCCTTATAGAAAGAAAAGCCTCCAACTCCATATTACACCCGCAGCTGAACCCAGCCCGAGTCAGTCATAACTCCGAAGTAGTGCTGTCACCGCCCTTGGTGGTAATGCCAAGATAGACAAAACCCCACGTTTTTGACTTTGAAAGTGTTTGCCTAAAATCCGCTCTTAGAAACGTGGGAAGACCAGGACCAAACTGCTCATCTGTCTACCCAACGTGCATCGCTACTCAGCTCCCACTACTTTCTCCTCAAAGCAGCAAATCCTATTCAATCATCTCTTGCCAAAGAGGTATCTGACCTTATGGAACTCTCATCTGCAACAGACGCCTTCCTCGGTCTGCTTCAAAAAAGAGAATAAAGGCCTGATTATGACTTTGGAGTTGTGGGAGCGAGCTGTCGTGCCACCACCCCACCCCAGCACAGTCAAAACTCACAGCTGGATGCCCACCGGATTGCAAGTGTTTTTGTAGTCTAACAGGCAGTCCTTCGGCATCCTTTCCATGTAGGAACAAGGGGTGCATGCATGGTGTGCCCCCATGCGTGTATCCTCAGGCCCAGAAGCTTGCTGGATGCAGCAATTTCACGGAGCGAAAGCTCTCCCTCGATTTTGCTGTTTTCGGGCCACGGCACCTGCCGCACTGTGGCAGGTAGACCCCACTCCTTGAGCACAAACCTCAGGCCCACGCTACCCTGCGCTGGGTAGGCCACCAGTGCTGCCTCAGACAGGAGCGCTCCTCCACAGGCAAGGTTGGAGCTATTCTCCTTGGCCTCAGTTAATGAAGGGGGAGCACTCATGAGGTGCTGAGTCTATGGGTCCCTCGGGCAGAGCTGGACACAGGCCGGCCAGCACGTAGGGACCTCCAGGAGACAGCAGCTGGGCCCACTGTGGTTCCTCCTGATGCCCAGCAGTCCATCAACTCCAATCAGGTACCAAAAAACATGGGGTCAAAGCCCCAGTACTTATACTCATGTACACCTTTGTTCTGCCCTGGCACGGGAATTTGTGTCTGGCCTAAACCAGTTCTGGGGGTACGTAGGAACATCCTTTCAGTGCACAAACACCCTCCTTTGTCAGTGTAGGCTCTGGCCCCAGACACACCACAGGGGGACAGAGCCAGCATCGTGGAAGGCAGGCACAGTCCATTTCAGACCCAGGTGCTACTCCTTCCGCCAAATCCAAAAGCACATTGGCCTATTCGGCCTAGTGCTGACTCACCCAGCCCTTCTGGAGCAACTGCACCTCCCCAGCTGCTGTCACTCCAAAGCCACACATGCAATACACATCAGGCAGGCACAAAGACACATAGCACACAGAAATGCCCACTTCTAAAAGTGGCATATTTTTAAAATAGTGATAATAAATCTGTGCACACCATTATGCAGCATTTATTAACACTATTCCAAACATACCAAACTTGACCATGCTACGCCTCTCATGTCAGGAATTACCACTGAAACACATATCAGGGAATCCCCAATGCATTCCTTTACCCTGACAGGGACTGTGGCTGTTGCTTGAACAGGGTCACCTCCCATTCAACCACCAACCCGTTTTCTCAAAGAGAGGGTTTTATTTTAGATGCAAATGTCCATTTATTACAGGCTATCGGCTGAGCTGCCTACCTCTCAAACGACACCCCTGCTCCTCATGTTAGCTCACACATGCACTCAACATTTACACACTACTTTCAGGGAGAATGAGTGATCCCAGTTATAGGGATGGATAATGTTTTTTCATGAGTAATGTAACGTAATTGAAGATAGATTTGTAGAGCGCTGCTACTCACCTGTGAGGGTATCCAGGTACTGAATGCACTTTTCCTGTGACATGAAATCACCTTCCTTTTCTCGGGTGATCATTGTACCCCCACTGTTCAGGAGCTTAACATTTACCGTGCTCATGACGAGCTCAGCTCGTCATGAGGCACAGTTGCGCTGTGCTCATTCCGCCGCAACGCTTGCACGCGGGGATAATTTCCCCGCTGTACTGAACGTTCAAAAACGGGAGTGGTCGTGACGAGCTCAGCTCGTCATGTGCACAGAGCCACCGTGCAGGAGGACGAGCCGAGCTCGTCACAAGCACGACGGCGCCACACGCAGCACCCCTCCCCCCCGCGCAGCAGGTGAATAAGCCCCGCGGCGAAGGGGTTAAGTATGCTACTGTTGTTGTCCCCTGATGAATTAATCCTGGGATGTCAGACTGAAGGACAGGGAGAGCTATTTCATACAAAATATTAGCCAAATTATATTTAAAGAAAGGCTTGAAACTCTAATCTAATTTTAAATATTTATTCTATTGTCAAAGAAAACATTACAAAAAGAAAAGTCAGTTAATTAAGGGAAAAGGGATAAAGTATAATCATAGCAAAATGAAGAACATGAAACAAAAGATCTTCCCTGCTAAGAAGCCCTACAAATGTCTGTCCCAAATAGTATGTCCTTTTATAATGTTTCTGGTCAACAGAAGCCCACACATTCATAGCATGACATTATATAAATGGACAGTACTAAAATGCTACTTTGCAAAGCAAACAATCAGACTACTGGCCATGGAATACTTCCAATTGATTATGATTGGTTAAATGTCTACATGGCATATCTGCAGTGAGGAAACAAACATGAAATGAAATATTAAACTGCTTTTAAATTTGCATAACCACGGATGTAGTCTTGTACAATTTCTACTGCTAGTTACAAAGCAAGAAAACATATTCAACACATTAAGCAACCACAGACTATAAATTACACCTAAATGTCAATACATGGATTAAAAAGAGAAAGTCTGAAATTGCATGCCCTGCACACAGGAACTTAAGTGTGCAGCATTTCACCATGCAGCCAAAAGAGAGCTAGTCAAGCTAACTACAGTAAGGCTGGATTTAACATTAATATGTTTATATGCAACTATGCTTCTAAACTGCTTTCACATTAAACATCAAGATTAGGATGAAATTGTCCTCAATCCCAAACACCAAATAAAAGCTTTTCATGCCATCATGAAGGACTTCAGAAATCTATCTGTTCCCCCCCCCCCATGGGCATCAATATCCTTTACACTAAGAAATTTCCAAGCAACTGTAAAGGCGGATCACTGACATAATATCGAATTCACAAATACAGAATTACCAAAATATCGAAGTAAAAATATAGAATGCAAAAATATCGAATTCCTATCTACAAACGGGTAAGTACAAAAATATTGAGTCAAAAATATAGTTTCAAAAAATATAGTTAGTCAAAAGATAATTTTTTTAAAATGTTTTAAAAGTAATTTAAAATTAATGAAATAATAAATATAACATTTACTATTACCACTCCAGTGAGTGCAACAGTAGGGAAAGCGTTGGATAGCGTAGGGGTAAAAATTACTATTCGATATTAAATTACTTACTTTCAATTTGATATTTTTCACCACTATATTCAGTCCATTTGATATTTTGTCCATTCTATATTTTGACTTCGATATTTTGGTAGTTCTATATTTTAAATTCGATATTTTGTCTTGTTACCGTAAAGGCTTGTATTGTGCAGTGCTTTACAGAAATGATATCCAATAGAAATAAATCACAGCATATGAGCAGGTGTAATCATGTTGAGATCTGCTAAGAGGTACAGCCAAGATATAGACAGTTTGAAATCTGAGATCCCAGACTATTTTGCCTTATGATGCATCAGTGAATCTTTTGACCCCTTTAAGCCAGACCGCTGCAGAGCCTGAGTAGTGTCGCTAGAGTGTCTGCAAGCGTACCCCCTCTGATGGGTCCACCGCGGGGCTCATGGATTTGGTCCTGTTGAAAAAAAATATGTTGCAAACATGAGAATCAAAAACCAAAGGAGTTATGATTGTTCAGCAATGGTCAGGGGACCGAGTCCGCCCTTCTTCAAGTGGTGGAAGAAGCCAGATGCATCTTGGATTCAGGGGGATCGGTGTTACTGATCCTCCTGGATCTAAGCGCTGCATTTGACACGGTTGACCACGAGATCCTGATACAGCGACTGTCTAATTTAGGAATAAGAAACATGGCATTTCGCTGGCTCACATCCTTTCTTAAAGACAGAACCTTTCAGGTCTGTGAAGGCAATGAGCGATCTGACTTCTTCCCCCTCCAGTGTGGGGTCCCTCAGGGCTCTTCATTGAGCCCCACACTATTTAATACCTATATGGCCCCCCTGGAGGAAGTGGTTACCCCATTCGGGATAAAAACCACCACATATGCTGATGACACCCAAATGGTGGTTTCATTTTCGCTAGAAAGTGCCCAAATCAAAAACCTTCATGACTGCCTCGAAGGGATCTATCAGTGGATGTGTGATTCCAGGCTGAAACTGAACGGCTCTAAAACCGAGCTTATGCTACTGGGACCCCAAACATCACCCCTCCCCAGCGCAATGTGGCCATCCTGCCTAGGTACCCTTCCTCAACCCAAGATGGAGCTCAAAAGCCTTGGTTTCTGGTTAGAACAGGACCTTTCACTTAAAACCCAGGCCAAAAAAACAGCAGGTACCTGCGTAGGTTTACTCCGTTCAGCCAGGAAAATTCTCCCTCTGCTCCCTGCACCTTCTCAAAAACTTCTAATACAAGGGCTGATTTCATCTAGGCTAGATTATGGCAATGCCCTCTTCCTGGCAGCCCCTGAAACAACTTTGAACATCCTGCAGAGAACTCAAAATGCCGCTGCTAGGTTCCTGACAGGCACTCCCCGCAGAACATCAGCCAAACCTGCATTGAAGGCACTTCACTGGCTGCCAATCCGTGAAAGGGTCAAATTTAAGGCCCTATGCATTACGCACAAAGCTCTACAAGATCAGGGCCCCCCGCTGCATAAACTCAGGCTTTTCCCATACAAACCCAATAGGTCTCTGCGCTCCTCCCATGGCAATTTGGCCACAGTACACAAAATTAAGAAAGCTCGTACTGGAGGACGCCGTTTCTCAGTTGCAGCTGCAATATTGTGAAACGCTTTACCAACCCATCTACGCGCGGAAACGCATCACAACAAATTTCGCAAGCTACTCAAAACCCATCTTTTCCCACAATAATCTGCGCTTTCCCTTCCCGTTTCTGTTTCCCCCCCTCAGTTGCTAGTACAATCCCAGCGCTGGGACGCCCCCGGGCAGCCATGCGCTTTAGAAATCCCGCTTTCATTTCATTTCATTTCATTTCATTTCATTTCATTTAATGTACAATCAACTGGCGTTGGCCACTTCATAACTAAGTGTCTAACCCATTCAAATCCACTCCTAACCAGCTGTGTCACATTGATGGGGTCTTAGGTCTACTCATGCATAACATAGAAAATTCCAAAAGCAGGGAAAGAATTGGTGCCATCTGATCAAATCATATTCCTTTAGTGGGAATTTAGAACATATTATCTCTGTCCTTGTATACCTGGGAAGAGCTGCATCCAAGCAGACTGCAGTTTTGGGACAGAGCCAAGATATGTGGCTGGTATTGGTGGTGAGGAGAGAGCTGTTTTTTGTGGTATGTTCCATTCCAAGGATGGTGGTGTTTCCTGTTTTAGAGGGTCACATGTGATATTCATGTGACATAGGAGAAGGTGATGGTCAGCATGCACTTTTAAAAGAAGTCTTGAGCACCCCAATAAAAATAATCTTGTCATTTCTTTAAACAATTTTCTGCATTGTGTTGGCTTCTATTATGACCTTTCCATGTTTCATATCTCTTACAGTTTAGCCTGCTAGGCCTTTCATGATTGCGGGATACAGGCGCCCCTCCCCCACCCGGGTGTTCCACCCTCCTAGTCCAAACAGTATCCGAAGTATCAGCTGATTCTAAGCATATCCCCGGTTATGTATGTACAGTAACTGGTATAGTTTTAATGTTATTTTTACCCCAAGCCCTCTATTTGTAAATGTTCTGTTTTAACGGAAATGTCCAGGTAGGCAAGAACCCATCTAACAAACAAGGGCTAATGCATGCAAAAATGCTGTGTGCATACATTAGCACGTTAGCACATTATCACCCGGTACGCAAAGTTTGAAACATAACTCAAATCGTCTTCACTAGCCACATACTGGGAAGGTAGATGTGTCTAAAACCTTTATGTTCTCTCGAAAGTCAGAGCCTTCTATTATGCCTGGTTTTCTGTACAATGGAACTGATTCTGAGGGCCAGGGTCCTGGCAGAGTGCAAACTTCACACACAGAATTACCACATGGTAATATCCCGCCAGTACTGGACAATTATGATTGAAACTACAGGGAATGGGGAATTACTGTGTGGACATGATCTAAGCATGCCATATTCTGCACAAGTTTCTGTTTTCTGAGCAATTTAATCTAACCACTTGTTGTGCGGTGAGTGGGCTGGACTGGACTATGGCATCAAAAATCAACTCTTACAAAGACTTCAGACCATTTACCATGCTGCCTCCAGAATCATCCTCAACATACCCCTCAACGCACACACCACGCCACACTTCAGAGAGCTACACTGGCTGCCAATCCAGAGGCGTTGCCAATTCAAACTACTCACGCATGCATAAAAAGCTCTCCACAATGCCGGAACTGCCTACCTCAACCATCACCTCAGCTTCCACTAACTCACCAGGCAAATGCTCGCAGCCTCACTCCTCCTAGTGCACGTACCCCACATCCACAGAAGGAAGTCAGGAGGATGCTCCTTTTCCTACATCGCAAAATTCCACATCACATCAGGACCTCCCCATACCTTCTTGAATTCCTCAAGAAGCTGTAGACCTGGCTATTCGACTAGGCGCCCTATCGGCCTACTCACCTTCAGGTCAGGGGTTTGGAACCCCGGGTACCTGGCTGGTCAAGATATGGCGTGGATTGATAACACATTAAGGGCAGTCTCTCCAAAAGGCTCTGTCTTTGACTGTCTGGTAGGATCTTGCTCTCTTCAGTCCAGCATACATTTTTATTTTTATTAGAGAGACCATTTATGGACACTGAAAAAGGCCATGATCCTGTGACCTGAAGACAGAGGTTCACAATGATCCAGGAAGCACAAGCAGTCTCCAGATGTTTAACAGCTGGAACAGGTCAGCAAGACTATTATGAATCATTTCTGGCTGTCTGATCTCCATTTCTTGTAGGGCTTTCCTTTCTAAACTACCCAGTGAAGAGCAAGGGCAAGTTTACCATCAACCTCCTTTGGTTTCGACGTGAAATGAAAGCCAGATAAGAAGGGATCCTCCATTATAGATTAAGTGGGATAAATCAACTGGGAGCATTGCCGTCTCCTATTCTACGGGCCATTCCCACTTAGATCCAACAGGGCTCCATGGGTCAATCAGCACTGAGAGACAGCAACAAATGTTACAGAAAGGGAAGAACCAACGTACCTGATGAGAGAAGAGAAGAGAAGAGAAGAGAAGAGAAGAGAAGAGAAGAGAAGAGAAGAGAAGAGTGGAAGAAAGAGAAGAGAAGAGAAGAGAAGAGAAGAAAGAGAAGAGAAGAGAAGAGAAGAGGAGAGAAGAGAAGAGAAGAGGAGAGGAGAGAAGAGAAGAGAAGAGAAGAGAAGAGAAGAGAGAAGAGAGAAGAGAAGAGAAGAGAGAAGAGAAGAGAAGAGAAGAGAAGAGGAGAGGAGAGAAGAGAAGAGAAGAGAAGAGAAGAGAAGAGAAGAGAAGAGAAGAGTGGAAGAAAGAGAAGAGAAGAGAAGAGAAGAGAAGAGAAGAGAGAGAAGAGAAGAGAAGAGAAGAGAAGAGAAGAGAAGAGAAGAGAAGAGAAGGGAAGAGAAGAGAAGAGAAGAGAAGAGTGGAAGAAAGAGAAGAGAAGAGAAGAGAAGAGAAGAGAAGAGAAGAGAAGAGAAGAGAAGAGGAGAGAAGAGAAGAGAAGAGGAGAGGAGAGAAGAGAAGAGAAGAGAAGAGAAGAGAAGAGAGAAGAGAGAAGAGAAGAGAAAGAGAGAAGAGAAGAGAAGAGAAGAGAAGAGGAGAGGAGAGAAGAGAAGAGAAGAGAAGAGAAGAGAAGAGAAGAGAAGAGAAGAGTGGAAGAAGAGAAGAGAAGAAGAGAAGAGAAGAGAAGAGAAGAGAGAGAAGAGAAGAGAAGAGAGAGAAGAGAAGAGAAGAGTGGAAGAAAGAGAAGAGAAGAGAAGAGAAGAGAAGAGAAAGGAGAAGAGAAGAGAAGAGAAGAGGAGAGAAGAGAAGAGAAGAGGAGAGGAGAGAAGAGAAGAGAAGAGAAGAGAAGAGAAGAGAGAGAAAGAGAGAAGAGAGAAGAAAGAGAAGAGAAGAGAAGAGGAGAGGAGAGAAGAGAAGAGAAGAGAAGAGAAGAGAAGAGAAGAGAAGAGAAGAGAAGAGAAGAGAAGAAGAGAAGAGAAGAGTGGAAGAAAGAGAAGAGAAGAGAAGAGAAGAGAAGAGAAGAGAAGAGAAGAGAAGAGAAGAGGAGAGAAGAGGAAGAGAAGAGGAGAGGAGAGAAGAGAAGAGAAGAGAAGAGAAGAGAAGAGAGAAGAGAGGAAGAGAAGAGAAGAGAGAAGAGAAGAGAAGAGAAGAGAAGAGGAGAGGAGAGAAGAGAAGAGAAGAGAAGAGAAGAGAAGAGAAGAGAAGAGAAGAGAAGAGAAGAGAAGAGTGAAGAAAGAGAAGAGAAGAGAAGAGAAGAGAAG